>NC_068363.1:93142982-93192982 GCF_020536995.1 Dreissena polymorpha
AAAGATCAATGTACATACATTGCTGCCGCCCGAGGCACACCGTGCGACGAGCCTTCTCTGAACAAGGTGGGATTTAAACTAAGGCGCTCAGAGCTTTGATTTCACCAAACTAAAAACGACGATATTTATTCTTTAAAGAGACTTTTTCACAGTACGTCACACTCATATTTTCATATTCAATTTCAACTTCAAAATTTAAATATTTTTTTAATTATCAAGGAGTACAAGATTAAAACTGCTTTTAAAGTGTAACTAACTTTCACAAAGATAAAACCATTATTGTAGTAGTTCGTAGATTAAGTTCCTGTGTGCTTAATCATTATTTATCTAAATTTATTGATTCTATTTTAGTGGTGCAAAGAGGGAAAGTGTGTCGCTAAAGGGACGTCCGGAACGCCCGGTAACCAAACGCCGATTGGTAAGTTTAGCACTACCGCAAAGCATAAACATGTATGAGAGCTCTACTTGATTCAGCATGTCTATTTGTCCGTTTTGTGGGTTCGGTACCGAGTCCCAGCATATTAAACTGCGCTGCATAATTTTCGAGCTTTTCCCCTTTTTTAGTTCTCCATGCCCGGTCATTTTGAAAGTATCTAATATTTTTTTCTTCAAACTGTACGCATAGATTTATATTAAAATACTTAGTGTAACTATCAAGACATAACAACCCCAACGAACGTTTGATTATTATGAGATGTATTTCCCTTTGTCGATTGTCCTCGATTTGTCTTGTTAATTATCCAGCGGACAACTCAAATATGTTGACTTCAAACTGCCCATACGAATAGATAATTATGCGCGACACAAATGTAGCACTTTTAAGAGAGTTATTGTATTTGTCCGGCGCCTTTTAAGTCTGAAACTTACCGACTTTAAACACGGATACCGTTGTCTTGAAGTGCGCACTGTCCAAAAGTAATAGTATGCTTAATTTCATATGCAGATTTTTTTCCATAAATGAAAGTACCAAATAGTGCTTAGTGGCCCGCGTTCTAAATGCAGACTTAATAATTTGACCCGCGTCATTTGAAAATGGTTCTTATACCATATACCGATTTTATACCATATGCGGCCAGAGTAGCTCCAGACCAGACTGTGCTGCTAAGCTGGACGTATATTTCATAAGACCCACTTTTGCATGACACTAGTCTTCTTTATTTATTTAAGGAGCGTTCCTTCTTCGTAATTCATTGTGCATGTATTACCAAACCTTCATAGCGAATCAAATTGATTTTATACATGTATATATTAATTATTTTTTTTATTGCAGCACTATTTTCCAGAATTACAACTATTGCTGCATTATTGAGAGTTATTACCCCTCATTAGTTACTTAAGTTTTACAAATTATATTACACATAAAAAACTTCATGTTTCTTATTTTGCTTATTTTATAAAACAAAACGGCACGCAGAGGTAGTGGTCATTACAAAACAAGTAAATAGAAACTGTAATGAGCGTTTATACGGTGGTCGTTTAATAAAACAGCACAATAACGCTTAGCAATCAGGATGACCCAGGTTCGATCACAGGTCTGGTAGCGTTCTCAAAATTTCTTCCCCGTACTCATGTACTTGAGACTCCCTCTGTAAAAAGGGGTCTAATGCATGTGCGTAAAGTTGCGTCCCAGATTAGACTTTGATGTCCACACAGGCAAAGCAGTCTTCCTTAAAATGGAAAATACAATTTAAGTTGAAAATGTCGTCCCTGATAAGCCTTAGCGGACTGCACAACATTGTCTGGCACATGCCATAAACGACTCACTTGTATTTCCAGGAAACGGGACCGATAGTGGTGGAGTACAACCCCAACAACCACAACAACCTGAGCAACCTGAACAACCCCAACAACCCGAACAACCAAGTGGTAGGCCGATCTACTTTTGGTTAACTTTGTTTGTTATACGCAAGTAATTATTCAATTTAATAAGGATGTTCTTCGGGAATAACTTCTTTGCAAAATGATTTTAATGAAGTTGTTTGTTTGCGTCAATTATTGTGTTCAGACTCGAGTCAATTGAAAAACAATCTGCAATAAATCATTTTCATGTTAGGCTATTCCATTGAACTTCCGTCCAGATTTAAATGGGATTCATGTGAAACTTTATGGCCAAAAACAAACTTTACAATTAACAAGATGTTCTTATGTATAATGCATTTTTTTAAATATGTAAAGTGTATTATGCCTGTTACTTTCCTCAGCAAATAGTGACATTATGCCAATACAATAGCGTGGCAAACTTCTCTTTAGCAAAGTGATCTAAACAAGATGTTCTGTTTCAAATATATTCTTTGACTTTTTATACTTCGCTTTCGCCATTTCTACATTACTGGCACTGTGTAAACATTGAACAAATGAAGGATTAAATAACAGTATTACAGCATATGCCAATAACTTTGATGGACACTTTTCTATTATGATAAATCCATTTTAAATAATATGAACTTATTATGTGCACATCATATCTTCTCTTTTTTCAGAAAACAATTATGACTACTGGAATTAAACACGAAAACCGGCCTAATGACCACGGAAAATACGGATGTCCTGTAGTTTTATATAATTGTTTGTACCTTCTTTAACATAGACTAACCTTCACATATTTTCTTTCTAATAAAATAAGCAAACTCGATATTATTATAATTAGTTGAAAAGATAATAATTTCACAAAGTGTGAACACTCAAATATCACTTACTAAATTGCTGACATTGAAATCTCGTAAATGAAAATCTTTACATTTTATTTTTATGTGCAACGAAATAATAATAAGTCAGAAAAGCGCCGCATTTTGTTAAATCGCCTTTGTGGCTCTTTCACGTTTGAACAAAACCCATTAATGCCTAGTGGACTCTCCCACCTTTCTAAATTGGATCAATTTATTTCCAAAAGTAGGGGTGTCTGGTATACTTATGTCTATATTTAGAATATTTCTTACAGAAATTTCTTTAAGCAAACAGCGCAGACCCAGATGAGACACCGCATTATGCGGCGTCTCATCTGTGTCTACGCTGTTTGCAATGTCCTTTTTTCAGGACGGTAGGCATAAATGGGTTAATCCGAACATATGTGTCAAACTGCTATTTATAAGAAAATATTCACATTTTAGTTAACTTATACTTATTTTTAGCTCGATTATGTCCAACGCATGCTGTTAAACAGTGAGGACTTGAAGCAATCCAAGCCAAAACACCTTACTTCGTTCTTTTGGAAAGAATGGTTTCCCGAGCGTGACCTTATTGGATAGTTACATGTAAAATGCATACACGATCGTAGAAAAAATAATTTTGTTCGCTCTGCTTTTTATTACCGTAAATCTCTTTTTGAAATCAACAAAAACACCAAAACTTAGTTGTCTGGACTTCGTAATAAAGCATGTGTCATACTTTTATTACACCAACCTATATATTAAGCAAACAACATACAGCTGATCTGGGTCGGACGTCTATCATATGTATACGGCTTTGACGTTATAGATGTACGGTCAAGCTCTACCGTATATGACCGTAAATATTACAGATCATCATTTTGTGTTCCTTTACTAAAATTTGTTAGCAAACAAGCTTTCCGAACCTTTATTTTCACTCAGCTGATTTCGCAGTTTATGACGTGTCTCGTGTAACGTAATTTCTGTGACAAGACAAACAAACTAGACTTAAACAGGCAAAAAACGCAAAAAAAAACGTTTTTACAGTAACCATATAGAGGATATTTGTTCATGTCAGTGTAAAATCGTTTGTTATTTCACGAGTGATCATAGAAATTATATTTTCGCCACGAGTGAAAATATTATTTTTCTATGATCACGAGTCAGTGTAAGATCGTTTGTTATAACGAAATAACAAACGATCTGACACTGACATGAACAAATTTTCTGTTTCTTTTATGCCCCTTTTTTAAGAAAATAATTAACAGCTGATTCCCTTTCGCTGAAAAGTTACCCTTTCTCGGAGTTTCTCCCGTGGCGTGCCTCAAACATTTCAAAACACAAAATGACGTCATAAGTATGACGGAAGGACGTCATTATACCAGCGGAATTTCCAGTTAAAACTATTTTACAATGTAAATAAACGGTGAATTTAAGCATAAAATAAAAAGAAAATATGTTCGATTCGGTGGAATGTTGATTTTTATTCACTCGTGATCATAGAAAATATATATATATTATTTTATTTATGATAATCTAAAAATAGAAAAGGAGTTCCGAAAAGTTGTTCTTTTCATCGGTGAAAATAACAATTTGTCATTTTTCCTGCTGTTATTTCGCTGCAGAAATGTCAAATTTTATCATTAGGTATAAAAGAAACATATATCATTATACTAAAATATTTAATATATGTTAAGTCACATGTTGCTTTATTATGTGTACGTAATAAACAGAAAGATATCAAAATATTTTCCAAAAAAATATTGTCAGGCTGTGACATTTTATTATAGCTTAAAAATGCGAATAAGGGTATATTATTTGAATATGTGTATCAGAAACAAATATTATTCATCGACACAACTATTTTAAAACACGTATATGTAATTTATTTTGCATTACGTTATTTAAGACAAGTTGCACTGTGATAGCATCGATCAAGCCCTCAATGAACCACCATTACTATATGCCAGCATGCGTCACAATTACACAATTCATATATAAGGCTATATCCATCATTATGACTGTGTTTATAACCACGACTGCATACAACAGCATGATAAAAAACAGCACAATGACCAAAACATGATAAAGACTGCAGGTATCTCCATGACTACATATATCACCATTAGTACATATATTACCATGGGATACATACACATTTCAATACTTACAAATCTAACCAACAAATCAATAAACTATAATACATTTAATGAAATACATTTAACGCGCACTGAGACATCATATCTGCGTGTGTTTGTCTCCTAGTATTTCTGAATGTTTACGTACCCCATAGTACCTCAAAGTTAATATTTCTGCTCAAAATTCAAAACCAAAAATGGTTAACAATATAGCAATCAAAATGTAGAAACAATAATGCGGAAAATAAAAGAGCCATCAGTCTGTCTGCGTTTTTCTGGAACAACACTCTTGATATATTATATTATATAATATTACATATAAATGTGCAATAGAATATGTTTTGCATAGATACATAATGAATTTCTCAAGATTGCGTATGAAAATCAATCTTGATTTAGCAAAGCGTGTGCATTAGTGCATAACGTACTATATTGTTTCTAACCCATTCATGCCTAGCGTCCTGAAAAAAGGACATTGCAAACAGCGTAGACCCAGATGAGACGCCGCATGATGCGGCGTCTCATCTGGGTCTGCGCTGTTTGCTTAAAGAAATTTCTGTAAGAAATATTCTAAATATAGAAATAAATATACCAGACACCCCTACTTTTGGAAATAAATTGATCCAATTTAGAAGGATGGGAGAGTCCACTGGGCATAAATGGGTTAATTTGGTCATATCACGCATGTTTACAAAAAGTATCAAGAGTCCTTTCCCTTTTTGGCTGTATGTTTCATACTTACTAATAAACAGACACAGCAAAATGAATTAAAATGGATTTACATAGCAATAGCTTCACTTAACTCACATTATCAGTTGTTTACAGAATGCTCATAATAAATAAGTGTTAGTTTTATTAAAGAACCTTCGCGATAAATCTGATTTTTGGTGCGACTTTGCATTGTTCTTGTATTTGGAATCACATAAAAACAATCAATTAATGGGTATGGTAATATAGACCTGTCTGACATGTTATGAGGTGACATATCACATCAAATATAAAACTAGGTTAAAATGGCAATTACTCATAAAATACTCACGTTTATTTTAAATGCAGCATGCCATTAGAACCTGCGTCGATCAGGGTTTATTCCTGAACTCTGAACATGTATTATACACATATAGTACATGAAGTTGAGAACTCTAAACATTGTATCAAAGCAATATGCATCACTATATTCTACCGAAACGAATGACTAGGTTTAAAACAATGCATGCACACTATTCCCAAACGAATGACTAGGTTTAAAACAATGCATGCACACTATTCCCAAACTGAAATTTCATTTGCTTCATTGATTCATCTTCTCGGTTAAAGACGTAGTAAACCAAGACTGAAAAAATCTTTATTTCTGTAAGTAGGACCAGAAGTACCTTTCCAGGGCAAATACTTAGTGAAATCCACAGGGCGTTTGAATGTTGATTCCTCAAATCAATCACTACACATAAATAAGACAATATTACGATATAAACAGTTCTAATTTATTTATAGGAAACTTATAATGGAGTTTTGCTTTGCTTTCGGGCTTAACCGTTAAATATTTTCACAGGCAAGTGACAACACGTACACTTTTTTCATTAAACCAGTAAACAATGTGATCAATTTCAAGCAATAACACAGTTTTGCTTCTTATTTCAACGGTGTTTTCATTGAAAATCACACTTTGGTAACTATCACAGTCGTGTCATTTTACCGTCGCACTGTCTATCAATAACACGCGTCAACAATTAAAAGACGATTTAGAACACAGGTGGTTAGCGTGTGGCTATGATATTAATTAGTGAAAACATCATTTTGAATGATAAATAATCATATTATAACGAACAATTAACTTTTCTGAAAAAAAATATTTCACTATCAAATATATATATAACAAGGTATGCAACTCAAAATCACCCCATAACGGGGTGCATCGCTTTGAACAGCCATATCTTCATCAATTGTGCAGCGATTTTCACGATCTCGGTCTTATTCAACGCAGAAATGAATTTCCTTTCTGGAAATGTATATGTCTTGCACTATTTTTACAAATGCTGGGTCAACTTTTAAGAAATAACACGATACACAACACGCATGACCCAGTTGACAGTGATCATGTATTCTTTATGAATGAAATCTCCAGTTGTAAAGACACACCTCCGCATTGGACCAATGAAATCACTCGTATGTTTAAAATGTCAGTTAGTTGAAATGTATGTAAACAAAGGTTTCAAACGGCGCTGGACAGTTAGTCTTGATGCAGAATGTAACGACAAGAACGGTAATAATGTTTTTTCATACGTTTTATTGAATTATGGTATCGAACTACATGAACTTTGTAGGGAAGTTGCCCTTTACTCCGTGAAGATTTCAGTCTTAAAGACAGCATGATCACTGTCAACTGGGTCATGCGTGTTGTGTATCGTGTTATTTCTTAAAAGTTGACCCAGCATTTGTAAAAATATTGCAAGACATATACATTTCCAGAAAGGAAATTCATTTCTGCGTTGAATAAGACCGAGATCGTGAAAATCGCTGCACAATTGATGAAGATATGGCTGTTCAAAGTGATGCACCCCGTTATGGGGTGATTTTGAGTTGCATACCTTGTTATATATATATTTGATAGTGAAATATTTTTTTTCAGAAAAGTTAATTTTTCGTTATAATATGATTATTTATCATTCAAAATGATGTTTTCACTAATTAATATCATAGCCACACGCTAACCACCTGTGATTTAGAAGCACATTTCCTTGGTAAATGCTTGTACATTTGGTATGAATTTGTTTATTTATTATCATTTTTAAATTCCTGCGAGTGATTTAAGTATATGTTTATGATTTATGATTTATGGAAATAAAAGCATGGACATTGCACCTCGTGTACATGTCAGTTGCGGATCAGCTGATTGGGGAAAATCTCAAAACAGTTTATTATTGTTTAAATACTGTGTTAGTAATATTTTAAAGCTCTAGCTACCACAAAAGTTTATAATATATATATATATATATATATATATATATATATATATATATATATATATATATATATATATATATATATATATATATATATATATATATATATATATATATATATGAAATGAAGAGTGCCTAGTTTCTCATAAAGTTGATACAATGTTTCATTTGAATTATTTAATTATAATACTATTTTGTGACTTCAATGTCGAGAAATACAGAGAATACGATTGAATTTTGTTTATTTTGTCTGTCTTTCTGCCCTAAAACTTTAACCTTGCTCATAAAATGAAACTTTATGGACCTGGTTCTCCAAACTTTACATGTTCTTGCATCTGATTGAGATCTATTATGCAAACCAGTTATGAGGCATTAGGTCTAAGTCACAAGGTCAAGGCTAACACATGCAGTAAGCATTTGTTGAATGCATCTTGGTTTGTTTGTATGTTTATGTGTTTAGTATTTTTAAAATAAGTTATAACATTTAAATGTATAATAGCGGAGTAATAAAAAACCAGCGGAGTGCTAAAATCTGTACTCTAGAAAAAATTTATGGATTAATAAATGATGGTAATATGTTACTTGTGCTGGAAGGAGATTGGTAATATTTTAAATATTTATCCAATTTTTAATGTGCATTTATGCTGTGATTTTGCATTTCAGATAATTGTCAAGTTGGACGGATGGGTCCTTAAAAGCACGGGTGCTCTGCACAGTCATTGGCAAAGAGGCTGAAGCGGATACTTTTATATATTTTTACATTATTGTGATCCTATTATTGTTAAATGTTGCCATAATATGTTATTTACCAAACATTTAACTTGATATCTAGTATTGTCTTCCATTTCTTTACCATTATTATCCCAGAGGTACTGGTTTATGTTGTTGTTGCTTTTTATACTTTTATTACATTATTTTACATTATTGTGATCATATTATTGTTACATGTTATCATACTATGTTATTTACCAAAAAAGTAACTTGATATCTAGTATTGTTTTCCATTTCTTTAGCAAATTTATTCTAGAGGCACTGGTTTATGTTATACTTTTTATGGATGCTTTTATATATTTTTACATTATTGTGATCCTATTATTAGCAAATGCATTCAAGAGGTACTTGTTTATGTTCAGTTGTCATTTTTATGCCCCCGGATCGAATGATCGGGGCATATTGTGTTTGGCCAGTCTGTCATTCTGTCCCAAAACTTTAACCTTAGTTAAAGTTTTTTGATAACTTTTGCAATATTTAAGACAGAAACTTGATATTTGGCATGTATGTGTATCTCATGGAGCTGCACATTTTGAGTGGTGAAAGGTCAAGGTCATCGTTCAAGGTCAAAGAAGCTAATCCAAGGAAGTAATAAGCTTTAAAGGGCGATAATTATCTGTACCTGCCAAATGAACAAAAAACAAAGCGGCGCAATAGGGGGCATTGTGTTCCTGACAAACACATGTCTTGTTATAAATACATTTATATAAAGTTCTGTATTTTTTAGGACCTTAGTTATAAACATATTTTCTAGTCATACATAAAATGTTCTAGTCATAAGCATATATGTCATATTTTCATACAGTTTGTACATTATTGTGATTCTATTGTTGTTAAATGTTATTATATTATGTTATTTCCCAAGAAGGTATCTTGAGTTTATCAATAAATTGCTTGTATTGAGTATTTGTGCTTGTTTATATAACCAATAATACAGAGGAATCCATTTCAAATCAAAACATAAATACTTTCCAACAGCTTTATTCTCCTGTGTACAGTCATACACCCCATAATGTTTTTAAATTGTCAGACAGTTATTAAACTGAAACAAACGAACCTATCTGATGTTTTATTTAATACATGCATCATTTGTTTTGACAGTCAAAATAATTGTTGACAGTCAAAATAAGTTTTGAGATGATCCCTGACCTACATCTTCCAAATAGTCCGAGTGATCCGAAATTACCGCACTCGATTCAGAACTAGCCGACTTTATGCAAGCGAATAAGTTCAAATTGGCATCAGAAATGTATTGATAAGTATTAATAAATTAATATGGCCTGAAAGATGAAATATTTTGCCTCAACAATCCAAGTTTTTTGAAAGCAATTGCTTTATTTTAAAAATATTTACACCATTATTTACGTTAGTGATCCGGAACTACCCGACCGACTGTACTATGTAGCCTCTTTTAATGATTTCATATAATCTTAGTTTAAGGGCGGACAGACCAAGGATTAACATGCAAAGGGCGATCAGATTCTAGAACCTGTAAGGAATTATGGTGAACGGGTCTGTTGATTAGGGCTCTGTATGTGCTAATAATAGTGACTAAACAAGGCCGTCATTTTCAGAACATACATTTAATCGTCACAAACACACAGACGCTTGATAGGCTAGATGCTACTAATACTAGTGATATTATTTGAGACAATTAAACATGCCTAGAACTTCAGTGACTTGAAGTTATTACAAATGATTTAAAAACATAATTTTCAGTTGCAAACATGCAGCTGCCAAATATTTGTAGACATTGTTTTTGTTCATAGGTCACTGAAACATTATGAATATATATATTAATGCCGAATTTTCTTACTTTCGGTTATACAGGCATGTGTTAGTTCTATCAAAACAAATGAATGTTTTGTCTACAGCCTAACTTCACTAAGACTAATAGTAAGATGACATTTCAAAACAAACAAGTTAATTGCGACTCACCAATTGAAGGTATCAGCAACCTCTTGCCAGGTTTGTTCCTTTTTTTTGCCACCTAGTGTGGCACCTTTAAAGCGACAATATAACTCGTCGTACCGATCATTTATCAGTTGAACCACGAAGGTTTTTTCCGACATAGACCAATGTACCTGAGCAGTTATTGTAGCTAAACTATCATTGCAGCAGACGTCAACAAAAAACAACTTCCGCTTTACCGCTTACGTCCACAAAAAGTCGAAAAAAATCGATGTCGTTAAAACCGATGTTGAACGACATCAATTTTAAATAACTTCGTGAACTCGAACTTTGTCATCGATGTCACTTGACAACGATTTTCAATGTCATGCAAAATCGATTTTCGATGACAGTAAAAAGTTTTGTGAACACGGGGCCTGTGGTGTGCGTTTTGTATTACTTTGTTGTGATACTAATTTACGTTTACATAGCGAAATATGTATGATTATTGAATAATTCTCTAAATGTCTAACATAAATTATATATATTTCTTACAACTGGAAAATGCTGAAAATACTTGTTCTATAGACCAGTCATAGGCTAAGTTAAGCCTATGATCAGTTATGTGTAGCCTATGATCAGTTATGTGTAGCCTTTGATCAGTTATGTGTAGCCTATGATCAGTTATGTGTTATAACTAATATAATAGCATACAGAACAATTAAACGTGTGAACAATGCCCAAGTGCAACCAACTATTGGCAATCAACTGGTAACAAACTGCGACAACATATTACATTTCCATAGATTGATTTCTTAAAATCGATTAAGCGATACGAGCAAGTATATTTACCAATATAATATATAATGTCCATTTTGTATTAATTTTGTACACCACAATTTTGAACGAGAATTTAAATTTAAAGCAACTTGTATAGTTATATTACACGGTGCCTATACCACGTGACTTTTTCGGGTCTGTTTTGGGAGAACAAAGCGCGACCCAGTTAACGTTTTTTAGGATCTCTTTTTTAAAAATTCACCATTTTAATGGGATAAAGTGGAGTTAGTTTAAGGTATCATGATCTTTTTAAATATATAGGTATTTTTTCAGTAAAACGCAACCGCGCGTTTGAACAGTTAGAAAACAAATCGGATCAATGTGGGGACTTCATATTACAAACGCGCGGTTGCAATTTACTGAAAAAAAAATACTCATTTGTCTTAAAAGATCACGATATCTATAGACCACTCTCACGAATGGGCGGGCTCTCCACCTTATCCCATTAAAAATGGTGAAATATTTAAAAAGACATCATTAAAAATGTAAACTGGGTCGCGCTTTATTCTCCCAACACAAATCTTAAAAAGTCACGTGGTATAGGCACCGTGTATTAAAATGGAAATAGTATTTGGTCTATTACAGAGTATTGTCATTTGAGAATCAAAAGAATGGACAAAGTAACGATCGAGTGTATACACTTGAAATTCAATTACAGTTAGAAACATTAAGGCTCTTCAAGCGTTTCATACTCGTGGTTTAGTAAACAATGAGCATTCAGTTTGCCGTCTATATATATATGAGATTAAGGTTAAGAGCACTTCACTCAATTCTAGTTGTATAGAATTGTTATGCTATATATTTTTCCTGGTTTATGTCGGTAGATGCGTGTCATCTTCCTATAAAAAATAAAAAATTTGGTCCGTAAAAAATACGGATATTTTTTTTATGTAAAACAGGTTAAACAAACAACCTTTATTCAACGAGTAAAACCATTTCCCTACTTATATATTATTTAAAGCACGTAGCTCTATAATAATGATAAAATACTAATAACATATTAATATGGTGATTGGACAATACATAAATAGTTAAACATATTTTATATGTTGAACACCACACACATATAACACCGCCTATGTATACTAGATATGTGTGTACCTATTATTGAAATCTCACAGACAGCCACGCACAAACAAATCCATTTTCATGTGATAACAAAATTATGAATGCTTCTCATTCAATACAGGGAATAAATTAGTTGACAAATATATAAATAGTATATTTGAATTACAATTGAAGTGCATTTACACAAAGGCACATTTAATTATACATGTACATATACATTCAGCATTACAAAAACTATATGTATTGTCTTAATTGTATTGGGAAATAAGTTGAATATAACGTAGACGCAAAACAAACTAAAATGGACTGAACGTATTTTATCATCGAAATTGATTTAAAACTGTCCTTGACGAAATCCAATCGAAAGCATAGGCATAACACACTTATTATGATATATAAATAACTGATCAAATAATAAATGCCATAAAAGTCATCATTTTACAACTACGATGTATTAACATGTAAATATTTCTCTTTTTGTCATTAAGTTGGGCAAATTATAAGCTAACTCAAATGCAACACAAATTTGGTGAGTAGTAAAATAGGATGATGTGTTTCAAAAGTTATGTGAAAACGTTCTTTCTTCTGTGACATTACCAAATGTAATTTTGTAAATTATTATTGAACGGATTCGGGTTATCAATTCGTGTGTTCTATCCAGTGAGTTAACCGGTTTGCTTAAACAGACAACTACCGATCCCGCTTTAAATCTATACCGTGATTCATATGAATTTCTATTTTTTTTACTTTTCAACTGATGATACTTAAAGCGAGATTATACGATTTTGTCAAATATTTATGAATTTATATAAAATGTGTAAAAAACTTATAATATATTTTTCAATATAAATTAAAATAAAAGTTAATTAATTAAAAAAACCAACAATAACCGAAGCATTCGTCTTTGTATTAGGATCGGAGTTAGTGTTCGTGTGTCGTATGAATAGATATCGTTGCAGGAATTCAAATAAACCGTTAAACTAAGTTTAGATTCACATCGTACATGTATGGTATACATGCTGGCGAGTTCGGCTGTACAGCCGTTTTCAATTTCAGAATTAAATATCTGGCTTATTTCGCATTTTTCCACACATGTTCTTCTTAACTTTTATACTTATATTTTAATTAATATTGAAATATATATATAATGAGTTTTTTACACATTTTAAATAAATCTCGCTTTAAAAATGTTTGTTTACGATATACATTTGATCAAGTTATTGGCTGTATTAATGTTCATTTAATTGGTTCACAATCTATGTACGTTAGTTCGTAAAAAGTGGAACTTCTGGCTTACATTACATGCATAATAAACTTGCATATATTTGATCATTGTTATACGTGTTGTTTTTTTACTTTGCAAATGTCAGCAATTTATTGGCACATTCTTTTTACAAATATTGTTTTCTATACATGGCAAGAATGCTTTCTATTTGAATATCAAGAATCAATACCAGTTGTATGTGTTCGATGTAAATGGTTTCAGCACTGCAAAATAAGCGGTCGCTTTCCAGCAGGTAGACCTTAAATTTAATTTTACAGAAATAATAATACAAGGTAAGCATTGCGACTGAATATTATTTGTTATTGCTATATTTGAAAAATGCAAACATTAAAAAAAATAGCATGCGTTACATGAAAAGATAACGAATGTTTATATTTCGCGCACGAGTTTTCTGGATCCTGGTTAGAATAGTATTGTCCCTAATATATTTAACCTGCTTAGAGAGGCCTGACTCAGTGGGCAGAAACGTAAAACTTAAACAGCATACATACTTTTCAACTGCTTGCGTGTTTTTTTTTCAAATATCTGTTTAATCAAATTTTATGTAAAAAGTTGTGATTTATTTCAACATATGCACTTAATAATTGTGGTATTAACCTATTTGCATGTCAATACGAACATAATGAATAATGATTGTTTTTTATTAAAGTATATGTTTATACTATTTGAATCCGTAGTAACTGTTTGCATTTGCATACTGCAACAAAACACACGCTTATTTGTAAACGTGCATTATCATTGAAAAACAACGACTGCATTGACAACACGGAAAGGAAATCTGACTGGCCGTGTTAGTCAGAAAGCCAACGGACGTCAAATAGTGATGCAAAACGTATTCAAAGTCAATGTTAAATGGATTGCACTATTTGTCGGAAGAAAATAGTATTGCCTGATGAGTGGTGGACTAATTTTGTCTATTGTTTGATCCAATAATTGAAACAATCGATGACAAGCAAGTCTTCACTATAGAATAAACCCATCGTGTCCAGTGTGTTTGATACATTTAGTGAATAATGACGTTCTAGTAAGTTTAATGACGTCATTTGGTTCATTGAGACTACTAGATCACTGAAAATGAATAATAAAAACAATTTGGTTTCACTTTCTGCAGAATTGTAACTTGCTCTACACACTTTTGCTATACAATTTATTTCGCTTGGTCAGTTGTCTACGCCCGGTCATATAAAAAATGCTAATTTGCTTGACTGCAAACTGTATACATAGAATGATCTATTAACGGAGTGCAAGTTGCAACTGTCAAGAATAATAACAACTACAACAACTTAATTTTTGTAAGACTTATTTCCCTTTGTATATAGTCCTCCTTTTGTCATTTAATTATCCGGCGAACACATCACATACGTCGACTTCACACTGCACGCGCGAAAAAATAGTCCAGTGCTATAAGATATACGCAATAGATCAGTGCTGTAAAAAAATTTAATCAAGCAGTTCACCAGAATTCTGACACTTGTCCGGAGCCTTTTAAGTCTTAAACTTAACTACTTTCAAACTTCTTACATGGAGTCCGTAGTGGTGAATTATGATACTGTATGTCATATGAAGAGTTATTCCGCTTTATGAATGTTATAACTTCATTATTGGATCCGCGTCACTCGAAAATGGGTCTTAAAATATTTACGGACATCGTAGCTCCAGTCTGCGCATTTATTAAGTTATAATTGAGCGACGCTTACTTTGTATGTCGTATAACTCGTTTACACATGAAGCGGGTCATATGTAATACCTTTATTATTTAAGTTTTTTTTTCTTCTTTCGTTATGTTGACTTAAGTTACAAAGATAATCGAATTTTCTTGCGGAGTTATTGCCCCTGTGTATTGCCTTTTTAGTTTGACAAATGATAACACCTACAACAACATGGTTCTTTTCTCTTTAAAAGACTAAGCTTCACGCGGGAGTAACGGTCATCCAAAAAAAGCAAGTTTATAAAAACTATTAAGAGCGTTCTACGTTGAATTAAGTGGCTTACCGCCGCCTAGCGATAAGGGCCCGTATTCACCAACCAATTCTTAGACTGTAGAATAAAGTATAGATTTAGAAACGAGGAAAATGCGTCCAGCATTTGAATGTATATGAACATGTTTCCAATGGTGATTTTGTCCCTAACATAATGCTCTACATGACGAATGATGCCACTAAAAGAAGTGGATGGTAATTTTGACTTTTTTAACAGTGAATCGATATTTGAAATTTCCATTCTCGTCCATAGATCGAAGCATTTTCGGTAAATTCGGGCTCATGATGACCCGGGTTCGATCTGGAAGCGTTGTAATCATACCAAAAATAAACTTGTATTTTTAGGAAAAGGATCTGGGATTGTAAGAAAACAAACCTCAACAACCCAAACAACCCCAACAACCCCAACAACCAAATGGTAGGCCGATCTAAATTGTGTGCTGGTTATTCTCGAGTGATTAAAAACTTTGATAAGGATGATTAATGACAAAAATCTTCAAAATCTATTTGCAACATATCTTTACTTCTGTGAGGGATTCTTCGTGGGAAGTTTCTTTTCCAAGTTGTTTTTCGTACAGAAAGTATGTTCCGCTTCAATTATTTCTTACGGTAAAGTCAATTAAAAAATTGAAATAATTATTTCAATGTTAAGCTATTTTCATGTGATTTGTATTTAGATTTTAATGAGACAATGATGAAGTTTTCAAATAAGCAAGCTCTTCTTCAATAATGTTGAAAATATGTTGATCGTCTTGAAGTGTATTTTGCTTGTTACTTTTTAACTAATATATCAATACCATGTTTTGGTACGTTTCACTACAGCAAAGAGATACGAACATAATGCTCCGTTCTAAATAAGTTCCATTGACTTTTTATGTTTTGAATTTAACATGGCCACATTTTTGGTACAGCTAACAAAGAATTTTAGGATTCAATAACAATAAAACAGTTTTTGTCCATCACTTCGATCGAACAAGTTTTAACATGTGTATAAATCAATTTCATTAATCATATGAACTTTTTACATGCATATAATGTCTTCTCGTTTTATAGAAAACAACTACGACTACTGGAACTTAACGCGAAAACCAGCTTTATGGCGACGGACAAAACGGATTTCATTTTATATAAAAATACATTTTTTGCTATATACTAATATATACATTTTTTTCCTATAAACAAAGCATACCCGATTTTTTTATTATGAGTTCAATAAAAACCAGTTTACCACATCACGCGCAGACGTATTACAGAGCGCCTATAGATGCTTAAGAACATGGCGAACGCACGCATGCACACACAATGAGGCACCAATTATAACCTTAGAAATAAGCAGCATATCTTCCAGGATTAAGTTTTTCTCATGCGATTCGTCAAGGCCAAGCGATACATGAACCAACTATATCACTGCCGCTAGGCCTATACATATGCGACTTTGAATACTTGACTCTCGGTTGCAAGCTACAGAACCAGCTATCATCTCTTTGAGTTGACCTTTCTTTGCGCATCCGAAACCGATCTTATGTATTGCATGCGCCAAACGGTAGAACAACGTTCATTTAACGCAAAGTTTAGTTGACCTCGGGGACCAAGCACAGAACAAATATACAACATATATATATATATATATATATATATATATATATATATATATATATATATATATATATATATTTCTTCTAATTAAAGACTATCAGCAAACTGCTATTTAGTAAAAACAAAACCAAGATTAGATAATAATAATCATCATAAGCATTTTGCAAAAAAAGCTGAAATATAACATACAGAAACATTCACTTATAGACCTCATACATAATCAAAACGTTGAATCAAACTAAATACACATGTAAGACCCAAATAACTTAACTGATCAATACTGTTAATGGTCTGAGCAAGTTTAAAGAACATTGCGCAAATTAATGCGACGTATAGAGTGTTCACAAGCTTTTGTTTTATTTGACCTATTCACCTAGTTTGTGACCCCTAGGACCCAGTATCAGCCGCGATATCATGTTTTTGTTCCTATAGATAGTTCCCGAATCGAACATACATTTATCAGTATTCGTAGGAATTTTTTTGTATTTGGGATATCGGGAACTCGTGGCTGGTCTAAATATCGGTCACGATTTTATAGCGACTGCATGTCACAATTAATAAAATAAATATTTGTTCTTATTTATGTCTTACATATGGGCGCACTCTTAACTGTTTCCATACGTTCAGCAATCGAAACATAAACTTACCTAAAATTGTGCCATCATTATATCCTAATCACACGTATTCTAAATCTACTGGGGTCAGTCAGAACCAGTCCTTCAGAAGAAATGTGGTGTGTTTTTAATGTTGACTATGATAACTTGGTTCACTTACGTTTTGGACCAAATTGTGATCGTTTTGTTCCTTTTTGTATTTTCAACCACAAGATCTATATTGTGATCAATCATTTTGTTATCATAAATCGATTTTATATTTAAATTTGGCATAGGTGTATCGGTTGCACGCGCAAGTTATTCTTGAACCACGAAACATCCTGAGACATGTATGCCCGTATCACGCATAAACATGGAATCTAAAAGATTTTCAATGAATAGAACGAAATTTCTCAACCAGTGTTCAATTGCACGTTGAACAGTAATTGATTGTCACGCTAACGTTTGTCGATACAGAATGGCACCTTAATATATTTAACAATTTTATCAAGCGCTCAAACGAACATCGTGGCAAAAGTATTATGTATGGACTGTGTATTGTTTCAAACGATTATTTGTGATGAATTACAAATTAAGAGATTTTGCCAAACTAAAAATAAGACTGGAAGAGGGCTGAAAAAAGGGGGAGGTTGATCTCTTTCGTAATCATTCGTATGATGGTAAAATATGTACGTTGTAAGTGACTTATTTATACTGCATCAATTTGTTTACATCACTGTATATGAGGTATGCTCTTATGTTAATATAATTTGATGTTCACACTCTATAGGGCTGTCCCTGAAGAGAATAACAGCAGAAAATTATTTTAAAAATACTAAATTTATTTCATGTAGACAATTTTTTGATACGAAACAAGGTCGGTGTTCTTAATTTTTTAAATAAAAAAACAACTTTAAATGATATCACTACAGTCATACGGCAGCACGCAGTTTGTATTAATGCAAGAGGAGTATGTTACGCTATTCCAATTATTTACATATTTTATCAACAAATGTATTATACTTTAATACATTTTAATGAAATAAATATATGCGCGACGTTAATCATACCCGCGCTAGCTTATCAATAATTTCTTAATGAATACCTACCTCAAATGGTTTATATTATTTCAGTCAAAAGTTGTTACAATACTGAAGCAAATAAAAGAACTATCACTTTGTCTGCGTAATTCTGGGACAACCCTCGTAAATAAATATTCTCAAATAAATATGTTTTGCAAATACGCATCTGGTATGTCTGACGGTAAAACACAATAATTTATATAATATACTTTTCAAGGGGTATTTATTTACACAGCAGAGGCAAACAATCTCAGATTAAGTAAAATGTGTGCATGAATGCATAACGTACTCAAATTGTGTAAGTATGTTAGCAACAGGGATGTATACCAATTAATGCAAAAAGTCCTTTCCCTCGTCTATGTTTAAACAAAACACTAATTAAACAGACACATAAAAATGAATAAACAAACAAAGTAATATTGCATGACTTATTTAACAAATGACGTAGAGTTAAAGTAGCTTTAGATTACTAAATGCTTATAACAAATACAGTGTTTGTATATATTTTAAAAGAAATTTATCTCATATTTAATGCAACTTTGTAGTGTCCCTTGAATTAGTATAGTTTCGGTAATATTTTAACTATTAAATATATACTTATCCCTGTAAAGCAACTATGTAATTGTCAGCTTAATTGTATCATAACATTTGGAAATGTCAGGACTTGACATTATACATAATATTTAAACGCTTTATAAATAAAATATTCACAATTTTATGTAATATACATACAGCATGCAGCATACAATAAGAATATATATGTGCGTCAATAAGTTTTGTACACATATAGTATATGAACATTTATAACTCAGAACATTTTATCAGTTCATTCGTTATGACTGTATTACACAGAAACTAATTTTTTGTGTAACAAAAAAATGTGTGATCATTCAAGATGCATGCATTACAAGCATAAACTTTAAATTCGTCGGAGTGTGACATGATAAGAAACTATTTCTTTAAAGCTCTGCTGTATCTCATATTTCGTTAAACCGCTGTGAAATCGTCAGGTGAAGCCTACAAAGTATCCGTTTATGTACTGTTTGGTATGGTCAAATTCTTTCAGCTATAAGTACGTTGGTAAGAATTCCGAAAATGCATTCATGGTTGTGTATATATTAAACAATTACATTGAAAAACGCGTAAATCCACACATGTCTGTACTTGATATCACACATTATACTTACACAGATTAAATCGCGGCTTTATCTAAATAAATGAAATAAACATAAAATATTATATGTCAAATCTAACGTACAGTATAAGTGATTTTCAAAACAATACTTAATGTTTCTTTGGTGACTGTCCTTGTAAATGTAATATACCGGCAAGTATATAATATAAAAGTACTTATGTAATCGCATGTGATGTTGATATGACTTGTCGCTAATTGTATTATATGCAATGAAGGTGTTCTTAAAAACTTATTGCTTTTAAAATATACATAAAAAACATCAAAATTATGAAATGTTTGTAAGGTCTTACCAAAACGTTTCTTTTTAACTTTGCTGTAACGCGGAACGATTGATGTGGTGCAAAGAGGTGTGGGAGGAACTGTCCTGTATGAATAAAACACGTTAAGCTATTTATCAGCTAGTATGAACATATGAAACAGAAAGTGTTTTGAGATAAAATCTAGTTTTGCTTTTAGAGCGTTGCCTCTATAGACGCAACATTCTTTACACAATCTTAATAAAACTTGTTCAGTATGTTCATATTGACTATTTATAATGTAGTTTTGAATCTGTGTCCCGCACGTCTCACACCAAGGTCGACAGATCAAATTTCTTTTTTAATTGTACTCACTATTACTCAGTAATGATGAAACTTATGGTTTATCTTGACACTAGTGAGGCCAAGTGTGAATCTGGTTTGAGGGTAGTATAGAGTCACCATCTAAAATCTTCCATTTTTTTGTAAATCTAAGGTAATCGTTTAAGAGCCATGATGGCCTTTTTGTTTTTATTCTACGTTTTATTCTGTGTTTTTTTCACCCACATACTCTGTACTAGCTAAAGTTTTTGTAATACAAATCGTTTCCGTAACTAAAACGTTATCGAACAATTTTATGATCGTAATGTTTTTTAATTGTGAAAACAAAACTTGAGATCTATAATTAGTTGTTTGCTTACATGTTCCAATCTGTTTTTTTTTCAAAGCTGAAAGAAACAAAGATCGGATAATAAAACGACGTTTTGAAAGAAATAATACAAGCAAAATATATTAGCATTGCGTTTGGGCGTGGAGTGTTCTATGTGATATTGTAGGTCATTAACGTTGAAATAGTTAGTAAATTATACATTTACATGCGATAGTTTTCTATTCATACTGATATTTCTATCATTATAAAAAGACGTCGGCAGTACCTTTTGGTTTCTTCTTGTTAACGACTGAATAAAGTGGGTCATCATCACATACGTTGGCATCGATGGGTTGACTCGACTTGTTTACTTCAAGGCAATCGTGTTTTGGCTTGGTTTCAAGATCTTCCTTATCCAACGTTGTATCTAACCGCTCTTCTAGATCCACAGTTTGGTAAATCGGATCATTGTCATTTGCGTCAATGACATTATGTGAAATATCACTGACCATGGATGCGTTCTGGCTCCAGTGTATTGGTTGCTTATCCATTTCCTTAACTGTAGAGAACATACTGTATCATGCATCACACTCGTGCATAGTTGTTTGCTCTTTTGATCATTATGGTTCTCTAATGAACATATTGGAATACGAATGTTAACAGTTGTATGCAATACAGCATTTTTGTCTGTTTGTGTCGTGATGTGTCCTTCTTTACCACTGAGTACAATGAATCTACAGAGTAAGTATTTTTGCTTTGAAGTGTGTCCTTTTTCACAGTTGAATACAGTGGACCACCTTCCTTCTCGTATGTATACACAGAATCAATATTGATTTGTACTATGCCTGGTGTTATGGAATTAATCGTTGTGTCAATAGAATCATCAATGGTATCCCGTGCATGTTTTAAAGAAAGGCTGTCCATGGATGAATACAGTGGATCTTCACTGAACAAACCCTTCGACCTCTGGTTGTTCCTGTTTTTATAGACGTTTATTTGATCATATATGCATGTACAGTTATCAGCATGGGTACGTGTAACGACACAGAATGTCAAGTTCATATGAACAATTAGCCACTTATAATATGTACGAGAACGAAAACATTAATATTATGTCAATTTGTGTTTAATGCAGTTGAAAAAAAGGATACATTTAATACATATACTTCTTACCCCCGGAAGTTGTAGCCGCAGGCACCGTTAACTGCATAATAAAAATAACTACAAGAAATTAACAATATTTGGACACAACTGTTCATCTTCACAACATATTTTAAAAGAAGAACATATGCTAACACACAAAAAAAAACAATCATGTATAATGCCTTATTGACTACATATACAAATATTTATGAGTACATTATGTGAGTGAGTTTTTCTAGAATGTACGCGCTTCATGTTTAGTCATGTTTGTTATGTGCTCAGTTTCGCAACCTTATATACCTGAAGAGTTTCCACCTCTGTGTTTTACACTGCTATACAACGGGTCATCTTCTTCTATATCATTGATGGGACATTTGTCCGACGAACATTTGCTATTCAATGAGTGCAAAATGTTTGCATTGCAACGGATGTTTTAAGAAACAAAGTATCTACCTAATACTGAACAAAGTAAAACCTTGATTTCCTTGCACCTGGTGTTTACATCGTCGGATCCAATAGCATATTTTCCGTTGTCACAGCATTACTGACCGCGGGAGAAGTGACTTATACAATTTCGATTTCATATACCTTGATCAGAAAACTTATATCTAATGAATGCAAATGTCCATTACAATAATGTAATTATTAAAATATATTTAGCAAGGAACAATCATTTGAACAAGTAACTTTCACATTCGACAAAAGCGTAATTGGACAAAATGTTTGCTTTCGTTCGAAAATTGCTTACACACTATCACACGGTAACAATAGAACTTAAGCGTATTTTAATGAATGCGAGTTCATGCGATAAGGGAATTCATATAACAAAATTACGCAATTATGAATTGTTTGAACAAATGTTTCAAATCATTGAAATAGTCTGACATGAAATCATGTCATACGATAAGTATAACAAAATTAAATTTTTTGCGAAAGAAATACATATGTTCTGTGTGTACTAAATTGTTAATATATTTACCGTGAGATTCGCCCAGCAGTCACTGAAATATTAAAATTAAAGCGCTGTAAAAAAAAAGTCGTACAAGTTTGATTTCAGTCAACTTGCATGTGTTTATTAATGTGTAAGTATGCTTACGGCACAAGCAGAAATTAAAATGTTTAACTTTTCTGATGTTTTACGCAAATTGGGATGGTTAACGGAAAATGTACAGTTAACCACTTAAACAATAAACAAATGGAGTGTTGATTTACTATTAGACAAATACATACTTATATATAGTTAAATTAAATACTTGCACCACATTTGAACACTTGAAAAACATATTTAAACTCCCCTTGATTAATGTTTGCTGCGTGGAAAGGTTTGCCAAATGCGTGAGCTTTCAGAATGTTTACTTGTACCGTTTATATTTGGAGACGTTTTTGCGCAATCCGATAATAGTGGGGTATTGATTCAATTGATACCGTTGTCGACATCAATATTCCCGACACTAAACCTCACTGTAGCAATATTTCCTTTTTGACCTTTGGATAAAATAAAAACAGGACACTACCGCGATAGTAAAATGTTAATATAATTATTTTGATATTGTTCACTATGAATTATTTAACTTGCTAGAGAGAAACACAATTTTGGGTGCTGGATAAATGATCGGGAAAGTTTTCGAGTGGGTTCTATGGAAATAGTAGCACGACTAACATGACATTCTCCTGTGTATTGAATACTTTCCAATGTATTCAGCTCATTTACTCAAAGTGAATGATAACTAATAAAAAGTCTATCAACACAACATCGTACAGAAATTATGAAGATTGAAATATAAACTTAATCATAAGTTCTTGAGTTTCTATAGGATTTGCACAGCTTCAGTACGTGAAACAGTTGAGTCCATGATAATCGTTAAAAACTATATGAAGAATTGAGCTAATATACCATTATGACTCGAATTATTGAGCATTAAATCAAAACATTGAAGGTCTTGAGCCGGCAAAAATGACTCATGCCTTCTGGTCATTGTATTAATGGCATAATCAGTTGAGACAAGTTCCATGAACATCTCTTAGCTTTTATACATGTAGGAGAGCCAACAAAAAAGCCTTAAAACAGGAAATGCAAATGTGCAATTGATCTTGAGCCGATGTGACAATGGGAACAATTCAAACGAAATAGCAATCGTGCTAACAGATATAATGGATTAAATATATATGTACTTGGTAAGTTGTATATACTTATATACAACCTATTACTAAGCCTCTAAGGTTGACTCACTCATAGATGTGAGTTTCGTCCCAAAGGTATTATGACCAATTTAATAAACTATGCATTTGTTTTACAAATGATTCATTATAAATAACGCGCTATGAAAGCTGCGTTGAAAATTGAAACATATCATGAAAATAATTGTTTAAGCCAGTAGACTCTATTTACAAGTAATATGTGTTCAAGTTCGTATACAGAACTACAGAAACAGTAAATATCTTCAGGTCAAACAACAGCCGGTCTATTGGACAACATAGGTATGATAAGTATTCTCAATCATGTCAATAATGATATATTTATTGTCTAAAAAATAATATATCATAATTATTAAACTATTTATCTACTTTGCTCAAACCCCGAAGCATACATGGAAGATATTTAGTTTAGAAATCAATTCCGATCACATTTCATAACATTATCTAAAAACCTGCTCAACCTGATATACTAAGATAATGTGAATTTTCTCTCACAATGACATGATGGTCATCAGTTATATTATATAACAAGAGCTGTCAGAGGACAGCGCGCTCGACTATTCGAGTGCTTGACAGTATAACGTAAGCCATCATGGGGAAATTGTTCACATTCAATAATTTATTAGACGATCTTTCAAAATAAAAGGAAAAAAAAATATTTGAAAAAAAATTGGGGGGGGGTAGGGGGGGATGAGACGGGGTTATTATGTTGGTGTGGTAATTTATAAGATGATTTTTTAAAAAATATTATTTTTTGGGGGGTGGGGGTGAGAGGGGGTATTATGTTGGGTGTGGTATTTTGTAAGATGATGTTTAAAAAAAAAATGGGGGTGGGGGGGTAGGGTGGGTGGGGGTGAGAGGGGGGTATTATGCGGGGTGTGGTAATTTATTAGATGATGTTTAAAAAAAATGGGCGTGAGGTTGGGGGAGGGGTTCTGGTTCTGGTAGGGGCGTGGGATATTGTTTGGGTGGAATCCATTGTGGTATTCAGGTAAGTGTTGTTTTGTCAAAGTAATAATAAAATGTGATCATAAATAAAGAAGTTATGGCAATTTAAGCATTATCATTATTGATTATTGCTATGCGTGACCGTGTTGACACTATATATGAGCGCACTTACGATTTTTTCTATCTCTACGTGCTCTCCGTCGACAAACAAACAGGAATAACCCAACGTCCAGCAATATAAACGGTCCTGCTGTCACCAGAACTGCCTTTACAACTTTTGATGGAATAGGTAACCCATAAACGCATCGTGAATATTAGTCTAACTTCTTATAAAATGATTATAGAAAATATACTAAATTGAAACAGTATGATATCATCACTAATCATTGGTAAAATATACTAGCTGTATATGACGCGTACAAAATAACAATTATAATATGATATATTATATTATAATATATTATGATATATTATATTATGATATACTATGATAACAAAAGACCACACCAAAATTGAACATATTTCAATTACCACTCTCAAGCTTGAAATGCAGCTACAATTCAATATTCGTCCCAACGTGTTTGAGTGTAGCAAGGTAATTACGCAGAACTGTTGGAGCCCATTTCTTGTCCACAAATAATGCAGCCTCGGGTGCGAAAGGACGTAATAAAGTTCGGCTAAGAAATATGGCATTCAGCTGTGGCAGAGCTACACTTAGACCAAAAATAATAGCAATCTACGATGATTATGAACCAAACCTTAATACGTGTATGCGAATTCTCAGTTTTATCCTTTTATTAAATCAATCTTAAACAAATTTTAATATTTAGATATTTACACATTTATGACCATTATATTGACAGTTTATGGGACTTTTTAAAAATGTACCAACTGGTTGTGAAAACAATAAAGAATCTATAAACCCGTACTATTTAATTTATCTGAATCAGGGCTATGTATTCCACCGTGATCGTTTTTTTTTTGTTTTACTTTTAATTAATTACATAATGATATTTTTCTATAAGAGTCTGTTGCAAAGTAAGTAGTAACTCTATTTCTATGAATTTAACCGTGAGTAAAAAGCCTACATCTTTATGAGATTTAAATATTATTACTTTAAATAGGAATATCGTTCAAACTAACCGTCAACTTTTCCAACAATAAATAAAGGATATTTGTTTGCTTTCGGTGTTTTGCCAAGTTTCATGCTTGCATCACTAAGTGAACGATTTTTTCAATAATCAGCGCAGCTATATATGTTTATACTACGCTAAAAGCTGAGTTTTAAATACAGTCCCCAGCCCACCCCCAATAGTTTGCGGATTTACGGTCTTGCGGAGGAGTCCGGAGATAGCCGATGTATCACGATTGGGGATTGTCCATTGTGTCACACCGGTCTTACTGACAATAACGTAGTGACGTCACCATTTATGTATAGAATGGGGATTGTCATGAAAACTCTGGCTCTAGGAGAAGTGCCCCCCCGGAGAACTGCCCCCCCCCCCCCAAAGATTTTTCACTGGGCGGAGAACTGCCCCCTCACTGTTTTAGTATAGGGCGGAGAACTGCCCCCCTGCTGATTAATAAGGGGCGGAGAACTGCCCCCCTGTCAGAATTGATGACCCGGAGAAGTGCCCCCTAATTAAAGAAATAGCGGTGATATATAAAGCGAGTATTATAATGACAATAACGCCAGTAACTTTCTTGCTATTATGTATGGAAATTGAGTGAAATTTCAAAAGTAATATAAAGTTGTACAAGTAATAAAAGTTATAAAACGGCATAAAATACCTGCCTCGGCATGGACGTCATCACGTCGCCAACTTGATAATCACGTGATTTTCGTCAATGTGAACAAAGAAAAACAAATAACTTTTTGCTAATAAAAAGTTTTCGCGGCTGAATTATTTGATATTTTCCCCGTAATAAAAACAAACAATTAGCATGCAATTTAATCCATCCTTATGCCAGCTGAAAACAATAATTTGTTTGTTTGTTTTCGCCTATTACGGATTTGGACGGTTCAATATAATAAACCCGTATGCGGCTTTATTCAAAGCTTACAAGTTCTTAACAATTAAGGTCGGTCCGGTCTACCAATTAAAAGATCGCGGTACTTATCGTTAACGGTAACAAGTTCTCTGCCTGCCTTATTAGCTGCTAATTAAAGCAACTGTTACCGATTTTGTTTGTTTGGCATGTCGACATGATCTGCTCAAAATGCAAACTGCGGACGACTCGACGGTCTGGCGATGCTACCGACGGATAAGGTGCTAGAAGACATGAATTAACTAAACAACATAAATAAATTGCTTATAAATTCAACTTCACTTCACATTTTTCTTCAAGTCAGCTAAATTATTGCCTTTGCCTTGCCTATTAATTTACTTTTTTATATGTCACTTAACGTTTTTTCCATGGGTCAATACTATCTTTATAATGTAAATTAATTCCGATGTAACTTTTCCTCCATAAGTACCGAGTTGCACGTCTATATTTAGTTGCAACACATTGCCAGTATTAACACGCACGCGTTTCCTGTGTGGATCTCGACTATGTTTCGCGCTCTTATTAAAACACGACTTTTACAAGGCATTCATGTATAGTGAGTGGTGCAGATGCGTACCAAGGGCCTTAAACAGTTTTATCACATGCCTCTAGACAATTTGTGTTATTCAGTTCGATAAATGGTAATATACTTGTACTGAAATTAAATTGTTACCGGATAAAATGTGTACGGCGATAACGTAAAATTACCCGTAAGTATTGTTTTCACTACGTAACTAATAACTAATATGACACCGGGGGGCAGTTCTCCGCCCCTACCGATTTGATGGGGGGGGGGCACCTCTCCGCCACCTTTAAAATAAGGGGGCAGTTCTCCGGGGGGCAGTTCTCCGGGGGGGCACTTCTCCGGATACCGAAAACTCTAAGTGCGATGTAACCTAACTTATTTTGAGCCTACAACAACAACTTTGTCAACAGCAGCGATTAAAGAAAATTTGGCAACGTTTAACTACAAAGTGTAGTTGCAATAATCAAACTCCCAGCTATTGACCCTCTGGGTGTACGTATGTACTCATAAAAGCTCAGAGCATTCAAGAAGAACAACTACAAAGTGAGGCATGTATGAGTTGTATATACTTGTTAACACGCAACTTTTTGAAAATTATATTACACATGACGATCTAGGACAATACAGTCGGTCGGGTAGTTCCGGATCACTAGCGTAAATAATGGTGTTAATATTTTTAAAAGAAAGCAATTGCTTTCAAAATACTTGGATTGTTGAGGCAAAATATTTCATCTTTCAGGCCACATTAATTTATTAATACTTACCAATACATTTCTGATGCCAATTTGAACTTATTCACTTGCATAAAGTCTGCTAGTTCTGAATAAAGTGCGGTAATTTCGGATCACTCGGACTATAGGGGAGATGAAGGTCAGGGATCATCTCAAAACTTATTTTGAATGTCGACAATTATTTTGACTGTCAAAACAAATTTATTTTGACTGTCAACAATTATTTTGACGGTCAAAACAAATAATGCATGTATTAAATAAAACATCATATAGGTTCGTTCGTTTCAGTTTAATAACTGTCTGACAATTTAAAAACATTATAGGGTATGTGTCTGTACAGGAGAATAAAGCTGTTGGAAAGTATTTATGTTTTGATTTGAAATGGATTCCTCTGTGTTATTGGTTATATAAAACAAACACAAATACTCAATACAAGCAATTTATTGATAAACTCAAGATACCTTATTGGGAAAGAACATAATATGATAACATTTAACAACATTAGAATCACAATACTGTACAAACTGTATGAAAATATGACATATATGCTTATGACTCGAACATTTTATGTTTGACTAGAAAATATTTTTATAACTAAGGTTCTTAAAATACAGAACTTTATATTAATGTTTTTATAACAAGATATGTGTTTGTCAGGAACACAATGCCCCCTATTGCACCGCTTTGATTTTTTTATCATTTGGCAGGTACAGATAGCTATCTCCCTTTAAAGCTTATTACTTCCTTGGATAAGCTTTTTTGACCTTTGACCTTGAACGATGACCTTGACCTTTTACCACTCAAAATTGTGCAGCTTCATGAGATACACATGCATGCCAAATATTAAGTTTCTATCTTAAATATTGCAAAAGTTATCAAAAAACTTTAACTAAGGTTAAAGTTTTGGGACAGACAGGCCAAAAACTATATGCCCCAATCATTCGATCCGGGGGCATAAAAATGACAACTGAACATAAACAAGTACCTCTGGAATGCATTTGCTAATAATAGGATCACAATAATGTAAAAATATATAAAAGCATCCATAAAAAGTATAACATAAACCAGTGCCTCTGGAATAAATTTGCTAAAGAAATGGAAAACAATACTAGATATCAAGTTACTTTTTTGGTAAATAACATAGTATGATAACATGTAACAATAATAGGATCACAATAATGTAAAAATAATGTAATAAAAGTATAAAAAAACACAACATAAACCAGTACCTCTGGGATAAAAATGGTTAAAAAATGGAAGACAATACTAGATATCAAGTTAACGTTTTGGTAAATAACATATTATGGCAACATTTAACAATAATAAGATCACAAAAATGTAAAAATATATAAAAGTATCCGCTTCAGCCTCTTTGCCAATGACTGTGCAGAGCACCCGTGCTTTTTAGGACCCATCAATCTAACTTGACAATTATCTGAAATGCAAAACCACAGCATAAATACACATTAAGAATAGGATAAATATTTAAAATATTACCAATCTCTTTCCAGCACTAGTAACATCTTAACATCATTATTTATAAATTAAATTTTTCTATAGTACAGTTTTTAGCACTCCGCTGGTTTTTATTACTCCGCTATTATACCTTTCAATGTTATAACTTATTACTAAACACATAAAAATACAAACAAACCAAGATGCATTCAACAAATGCTTACTGTATGTGTTAGCCTTGACCTTTTGACTTAGACCTAATGCCTCATAACTGGTTTGCATAATAGATCTCAATCAGATGCAAGAACATCTTAAGTTTGGAGAACCAGGTCCATAAAGTTTCATTTGATGATCAAGGTTAAAGTTTTAGGGCAGAAAGACAGACAGAATAAACAAAATTCAATCTTATTCTCTGTATTTCTCGACATTGAAGTCACAAAATAGTATTATAATTAAATATTACTAACACAGTATTTAAACAACAATAAACTGTTTTGAGATTTTCCCCAATCAGCTGATCCGCAACTGACATGTACACGAGGTGCAATTTCCATGCTTTTATTTCCATGAATCATAAACATATACTAAAATTACTCACAGGAATTAAAAAATAATAATAAATAAACAAATTCATACCAAATGTACAATCATTTACCAAGGAAATGTGCTTCTAAATCGTCTTTTAATTGTTGACGCGTGTTATAGATAGACGGTGCGACGGTAAAATGACACGACTGTGATAGTTACCAAAGTGTGATTTTCAATAAAAACACCGTTGAAATAAGAAGCAAAACTGTGTTATTGCTTGAAATTGATCACATTTTCCAAAAATTACAGTTATATTGATATGGCAATATCTTTTAGTCTAATATTTTAATTAAATCATAGAGTTGATTCGGAATTACCCGAGATCCGGAACTACCCGATCGACTGTATGACTTATGAGCCATAGGGACCGTTAAGTAAAAATATTATGTTATACTACATACTGTATATATACAAGGGATACAACTGTGAAAATTCCTGCACACAACCATGGTGTAAACAACAGCGAAAAATTTGCTTCCAAATGCAATAAATACACCAATTAAACTGTATTACAACAGCCAAGACATTTATCTTTCAGAAAATAATACACTTGGCAATAAAGTACAAGCTTTTCATTGAGCTAAGAGAGAAAGTTTCATTCAAAATGCTTAAAAATCCTTACTTGGACACGGGTGTGTACAGCTGAAAACTGAGAATTCTAGAAGTAATTTTCGTATTCCTTTGTTATAATGCTCTTTTGCTGGTACATATTCCTTGGATAGTTTTTTTCATAGTGAAATAGAACATAGTGACTATTCAGTGAGCATATTTTGCTAGAAATTCATATCAATCTGCTTCAATTTCACAATGACAATGTTTTACTTTCATTTTGGATAGTTCACATGTATTTCTAACATGCGATTTGATTGGTTGAAATTTCACTGCAGTAATAAATCCAGCCATTCACGTTCCACGTAACATTACCTGACAAATTGCATACAAATCCTTGAAGATGGTAGAAATGTAAACAAATTTAATATTTACGGTGTTTTACATATATGCAGTTACATGCAATTATGGAAGGTGTCTACTTTGATTAATTAAGTGTCTATGGATAATAAAACAAGGTAAAATTTGCTCAACTTCTCTGTAATTATTAAATTATGAAACAAAATGTGTGAAAGTGGGTGTGCACACCTGTGTCGCATTTCGAAAATTTTACCGTTTTTCATGAAACTTTCGTTTCAAACACAACTATGAACACTTTTACTGCTATAAACGTAGTTATTATCTGATAGATAAATGTCTGAGCTGTTGTTATACAGTTTTTTGGTGTAAGTATTGCTTTTGGAAGCGATTTTTTTGCTATTGTTCAGACCATGATGTTGTGCAGGAAATTTGACAGTTGTATCCCTTGTACATATGTATATAGTATAATAGAGTATTTTTTACCTAACGATCCCTGTGTTATGAGCAACATATTTTTGGATACTGTTTGGGTTAACAGTTAAATTCCACATGGGGTAGAAAAAAAACATGTTTCAAAAAGTCAATGTCAGTACAAATGTAGCTGTTGGAGGGATAAAATTTAATGCTTGGAGTTTTGATGAAAAATATTTTTTCCTCAATATCGTTGAAGTACCTGTAATCGAACAGCACCTATTATTGGACGTTTTGTTTTGGTTCTTTATGCACATGTGCAAAAGTGCGCATGACGTCATATCGATAAACAAATGGTCGTACATGAAGTCCATGACCTACTTGCCTACTTAGCTTTAAACAAATGCACAGACATTCCCAAAAGTGTCGGACCATTGGACCTGACCGACATTTTAAAGACAGGTCCGATTGAAAATGCCATGTTGCCGGTCCGAATGTCCGGGAAATAATTCAAGAAGAAAAGTTGATTTATTTTATAGAATTCGTTCCAGTGTGCGATCATTTGAGAACAAATATTCATGGGCATTCTGGAAATTTGCACTTGGTACCAATTTCGTCTGGTCTTTTATTTATTGATTTCTATTTGGTTAGCGGCTGGCAAAAATAAACAGTAACTGACGAAACCTCTTCGCTACTTTCCGAAAAATCTTACAATTCTGCGAAATGCTGCTAATGTCGCCATCTTGAAATTTTAAGTGATCGATTTATAGCAATGTTAAGCACTGCAGTAGCATATTGTAAAGTAATATGTTAACCGAATTATATATTGATTACATTTTTGCTAGGTTACTGGTTATTCGTTTTCATTTTCTACATTCAACCGATATGTATGAAGCACATTTTATTATATGTGCAAAACATGTCGGACTGTCGTATTAGGATACAGTATGATTCGTCAATTTTAATTTATTTTCGACGTTCTTTATAACATTTTTATAGAATGACGATACACATGCGGTGATACAGATGGTATGGTTTATAATATTTCGCATTGTAGTCACCAGAAATTGCAACTAGACTTTCTACAAAAATAGTACAATAAGCTAGGTCAAAGGGGTGTCCCCCATAGGGACTCAGCCCTTAATCCCCTTTGGGGTCCTGCGGTCCCAGATCCCTAGCTTAATTTTCCGGATTTCAAATTTGGGTCAATTGACACCCCTGGAATTAAGAAAACAAATATGTAACCATACAACTTATCGACTTAGGAAAACAACCAACACTTAGTATTAATGGAGCATCTGAGTTGTTGCCGAACAACATAAAACTTTACTTCGCAAATATATAAATACGATATATATGTTTGTACATTGATGTTTCGGTCCTTTGAATCCCAGTCCGGTCCTGCAAGTTATCTAAGACTACCGGACCGGATGTATTGCAATATTGTATAACTTGTACGATAATAATGAGTTTGTACATATTAAAAGAACATATCTATTAACAATTGTTAACTATTAGTTACATTGTCAACTTCTAATGCATGTGAAAACATATTCATAATTCCTTCTCATTTTCATGAAAATGGAAATTCTTTTTCTTTGTCTCTTTGGATGGGCATTACTTGGGTATCGAAGATATTACACAATTATACAACAGCACAACTTGCATAATGATAATATTAATTATTTTAAATTAGTACATAACAGAAAATAACTATTAATTTTAGCAATTCTATTCTATTATTTACACTGTTAACTTCTACTTCATGTGGATGCATATTCATAATCACTTTTTTCTGCAAAAAAAAGTGCAATTCATTTTGTGTTTGTTTTGGATGGGCTTTACTGGGTAATAAAGATATTACACAATTATATAACTTATATAATTATTAGTCTCTATAAAAACATATCCATTAATTATTAATAATTAGAAACTATTTGTTACATTTTAACCAACTACATCATGTGGAAAGTTTGGAATCCTAATAATACTTTCTTATTTTTACATAAATGAAATTCAATTTTATGGTCTTTATGGACAATACTGGGTATAACTTGGTATCTGTGTTTTATCTGATTTACATTTTATTAACTCACATTATTTTTCTAAAAATATGAAATGATATGTAACGGAATGGTATTCATGCAGGAAAAGGGAAATGGGTAGAGACATGAGGGATTATACATGTAATATATATTTTTGTTATCATTCAAATAATTAAGTTGATCTTACATGTATGTTGCATTAAGACTCATGCCCCAATTTAGTGTTTTAAATAATTGACACAGTCATCATTTATGAAATACAGTTTGTACAAATAACAGTAACACTGTGCCACTTAGATAAACAATGGACCTATTTGGGCCACATAAGGGCCCTATTAAGGCCAGACAAAGGCCCTCTAATTGTTTATTAGGGGCCATAAAAGATACACATACTTGTGCCAATTAGAGCCCTCCCATAAACTGTTAAAACATGCTTTGATTGCTCCAGTAAGTGACAGATTCCTGTTAATTGTATTTCAATATAAAAAAGTATTTCTTCAATGATCCCTCATTTTCAATTCTGACCTTAAAGTTTAATGATATTGTAATTAATTAAACAACAGTCACTTTGAAGTCTGCAGTAAAATTTTATATATCATTCAGTGACAATATGTTACTTCTATTTCAAAATTAGTGCCAACAGCATTTGCTAACTCTTTTTTTCTTTGCGATAGAGGCTAGCAGAGAAGTAAGGATGATAAAAAACAATTACAACTGCATGTTCAATGAAGAAAAAATAGTATTGCCCACTTTCAGAGTATTGCCCGGGGGGGTGGGGGTGGGGGGGGGGGGGTAGGTTTTTCGTGACAACCCTGGGCCTAACCTGTAATCATACTAAATAAATTTTATCCTTATTTTTACATCCTCTCACATTGACACTAAATCCCGAAAGAAATTATTGTGGCCAAAAGAATTAATGTTTTTTGCCGGGTGATTCTAAATTGGTTGATTGACTGTACATTTCACTTCTTACTGCATCCAGAACTGAACTTTTCTGTATTACATCCCATTGTTTCTAAATTCCAAGTAAGTGTTGTGAAGTTACTACTCTATTAACGTCTGAAATGTACATCTAGTTGTTAAAAGTGTTGTTTTTTTATACATGGGGGACATCATTATTGTTAGCAATCTGTGTTAATTGTTTGCTTATTTCTAACTATTATATTGCCCAGTTGGTGCAATAAGGTACCATGTGCCATTGAATTTTAATTACTTATGGTATTTTTGCACTGATGGTGCATTATAATGTTTTGAATGGTGTTAACCGTTTTTTGCAAGAAAAAAGGTTGACCCTGGACCTCTGGAAGCAAAAGCTCATTCTTAACCAAATAGATTATTTTTTATCTGTGTTCAATATATTTTCAGGTCCGGAAATAAAAAGTAAAAATGTTGGTTAAATCGACAGAGGCTTCTACCATGTTGCCAGCAGTAATGGTGAAAGGATTTTTTGTCATTCTCACTGGAACAAGCATCTTGTGCTGCCTAGTTTTCAGTGGGTACTTCCAGGATGCCACAGTGGAGCTTGGACCCGACCACTATGCAGAGAGGCTGCATCCTGTGTTGGTCAAAGTCTTGCCGGCTTGGCTAGATATGCCTCTGAATACAGCAGTCAACATCGGTTACGTTATTGTTGGAGCAGCTTGGTGTGCCTGCACCTCAGTGGCTCTCATGAGAGGACAGTTGAAAGATGATGATGCAAAGATGTTTTATGTTTTCAACATTTTAAGCTGCTTCTATGGCCCAATACAGATGCTAAGAATTCTGACACAAGTGCATGGTTTTGGTGTTTTGGACCAGTGGATTACGTTTCCATTCTTTATGTGGACTTTCCTTTGGGGGCTTCACATTTGTTTTGGTTGGAGCACACTGAGAAATGTACTGATGACCAGTGTTTCCATAAGCAGTTATGCCTCAGTCCTCATTCACCCTCTCGGGTTTGAAATCTGTCTGGGCATTCATATTGCACTAGCTGTCAGTGGGGCACTGATTGCATGGAATGCAAATAAACAGGCAAAGTGTCTGAAGCATTTTTTACTTGCAATTCTTTCTTGCTTAGGGTTTGTCTTAATAAAACTAATGGATTTGCATCTGCCACAATACTCCAGATTGTTTGTGTATGTATCAGGCCATTTCCTTTCGAAGATTTGTGACATTTTTCAAATACATTTTGTCAATCATTTTTTCCTAGAAATAACACTGTCCCAATATGCAAAGGTACAGAAAAAGTCTGAATGAATTTGCATCAAAGAATGCTAACAATAATCATGCAGTGTGCCTGTGAGGAGTCAACATGTACAAATATTTTGCCATTTCTATTTATATCAATGCATAATGATGTTTGAAGATCATGTTTTAATATAATGGTAATGGTATATTCCGTGTAGATTATTTTACAGATATTTACACTTAGTAAAGGTTTAGTCTGAACTATTTCCAGTTATGGAATAACGTTGACAATTTTGTTATATGATACACTGAGATATGATTTTCTCGTTACCTTCACTGTTATCAAGTTAGGAGCTATTACTGCTCTCTTTATATTGGAATATTTGGTAGGTACATGTAAATGTACCTTTTTTTGGGTACTAAGTTTAAATAGAGTACAAACACCTGAATTGACTTGTTTCATGCCGTCTATACCCTGATGTGACTTGTGTTTCTTTTTATTGTATTTTTAGGCCGAAAATCTGCCACAAATTCCCAATAGAAAGTTTTTGTTTAGTTTTTTGGTAGATCCAAATATACAGTTTGTTAAGTATTTTGTTATTTGTTTGTTGTGAAGTTTTCAAATAATAATTTAAAAAGTCGGCATAATCACCATCAACATCAAACTGTGATAAATTTATAAGAAAACAAGAGATGTCACCATAGGATGACTTATGCCCCCTAGAGACGCTTGATAGAAGTTATGAGCTTTTTTAAAATCCTTAACGCAGATTTCGAAACCTTAACATGGGCCCTAAGTTCAAGGTCAAGGTCACAGTGTGCGTATGGAAAGGCCTTGTCCATATACACATGCATACCAAAAATGAAGGTTATATCTCCAGGGACATAGAAGTAATGAGAATTTTTCGAAACCTAAACGCAGATTTCGAAACCTAAACGCGGACCCTAAGTTCAATGTCAAGGTCACAGGGGTCAAAATTTGTGTGCGTATGGAAATGCCTTGTTAATATACACATGCATACCAAATATAAAGGTTATATCTCAAGGGACATAGAAGTTATGAGCATTTTTCGAAACCCAAACACAAAGTTGGAAACCTAAACGCAGACCCTTAGTTCAACGTCAAGGTCACAGGGGTCAAAATTTGTGTGCATATGGAAAGGCCTTGTCCATATACACATGCATACCAAATATGAAGGTTATATCTCAAGGGACAAAGAAGTTATGAGCATTTTTCGAAACCTAAACACACATTTTGAAACCTAAACGCGGACCCTAAGTTCAACGTCAAGGTCACAGGGGTCAAAATTTTTGTGTGTATGGAAAGGCCTTGTCCATATACACATGCATACCAAATATGAAGGTAATATCTCCAGGGACATAGAAGTTATGAGCATTTTTAGAAACCTAAACGCAAAGTGTGACGGACAGACAGACGGACGGACAGTCCGATCACTTTATGCCCTCCTACCGGGGCATAATTAACAACATATCATGTTAGACAGGACTACTCAAGTTACACGCTTGTGGACAAGTGAATAATTTGTACTTCCAAACCTCTTTGTATAGTGTACTGTGCTAATCATTGCCTGTTTATTCTTTATGATTATTTATTGTAAACATGTATTACTATAATCTGTACATAGTACTATACATGTAGTCAGTCCATCATGTATTTTCAAGTGATCTGCGGCATTAACTTAATAATTATATTTTGTATTTGCTGTCTGTTATTGTGTTGCTGTATTATATATATATATTGTATTAACTGTATCAATTATAATACAATAAAAAATAAAGAGCTACAAATTAAGTAATAACTCTTGAAGCGACTTTTGTATTAAATTTTATTTTTCACACAGACCCAAACAGCACTGTCACAGACAAATACTATGACACCATCACAATCAAGAATGCAAGTCTTTTGTTAAATGCCAATTCTTTAACCGCAAATAAATGTTCCTCATACTTTCATACAATGTCATATATTACTGATATAAATAGTCAGTTTAAACTGGAGGCCACTGAAACTGGTTCTTCGGAGGTTGCGCAATAAGAGACTCCCATGGTTTGTAGTTCACCATGTTACGGGCCAGGAATAATTCACGCTCTGCTTGTCTGAAAACTTCCTCGATGCTTCCGCAGTTAATTTGCTTTTCAAGGGCAGCTATATCTGGTGTCTGAAATGGTGTATGCATGTGTCATCAAGAGTGTGCATTTATATACACTGGCAGAATAGAAACTACATGTAACAAATCTTATGGTTTCAAAAATCTTGACATTCTTATTTTGAAAATTAGGCATTACTGGTAAAGCTAAATGTAAGAAGATATAAATCCAACATGCTTGACTTCATATGATAAGGATCAAAACCTAAAAGTTTGTATGTTGTAAGTTGAAAAGTAAGTGGAGAACACCTAAGACAAGTTTGTGTCTACGGACAGACAGATGCTGACTGAAAGAGGACGACACTGATTCCAGTGATAAATGAGGGTAAAAACATGATTGGACTACAGTTTGGTAACAGGACACCTAAATACTAACTATGTAAAGACTGGGAATAGCTAAATTTTTCCAATTATAAAAAAACTTATCTTGCACACCTAAGAACTCTACAAATTAATTTTATCACCCAAACCAATAAAAAGAATACTTTATGCTTCAAATACTACAGTGTCAGTAAAAGTTAATATTTCAATACTGGCCATACAACCTGTCATCTCTGCAATATTTCTGGACAGAACTTTAGTTTACTGGCTAGCCATAAGCAAATAGAAACTAAAAAATTTACCAGTCCCAAACATCGGTATTTTGGTAATTTTAGCTACCAGCTTTGTATGCAGAATTAATCCTTCACAGTGACAATATAGATGCACTCTACCTTACATTTGTTGTAAAACAACAGGGAGGGCATTTGGAAAAGCAACCTTATTCTTCTAACAATCAATGCAACCTTCTGACATGAGAAGCATTGCTACTTACATAACCACATGTACTTAGCTCTTTTAATTCCAAACTAGGTCATGGCAAGGAAGTTTATACCGTTTTCACGAGAGCCAGTCTGTTTTTGACAATAGCCTCTGTATTCACCCTGTATGCAGCTTGAGGGGGCATCTTAGACAGGACTCGCAGTATACGCTCGTACCATAATGTCAGTTTCTGCAATGAACATTTAAACAAACTTATAATAAATAATTATCAAAACATCATGAAGCATGTCAACAAGTCTAGAAAATATACCGTCACTCATTTTCACATTGGTCAAGTTTTTGTGTTTTTCGAGCTCCCATCTTTTGCTCAAATTTATAAAACACCACTGATATTCACCGTTTTAATAGAATTATTAGTCAGCATATCCTCATTTACCCATATTTACATGCAGGGATAGAAATAAGAGTTGGTGAGTTTACCCTGTAAATTAAGGCTAGCACATGTTTATTTAATAATTTTGGTAGGAGCAACTAGCATTTTAAAAACGCATCTTACAATGGATTAGTTGAAAAGGGAATATATTTAATATTATGAGTCTAATAAATGAGACATTCAAATCAAATTGTCATATATTTGCTGGAATGAATCATTGGACAAGGACCATTTATGAGGTGGCGTGCAGACCAGAATTTCTTAATTTGCGTACATCTTCATATTTTTTTTATTAAAACAACATATCAACTTATTTTACTCTAACAAAACTTGTAGTGTCTTGCTTGCATGTCCCAACATTTACAAAATAAATTAAAGGAACCTTTTTACGTTTTGGTAAATTGACAAAATTAAAAAAAAATATTTTAGATTTGCATATTTTCCTTATGATTTTTGTAAGGAAACAGTAATACTGAACATTTACCATGCTTTCAAATATCAACATGGGACAAAATTGTCACAAAACCAGGTTTTCAATTTTAAAAAAGTAGTAAAAATGTGCATTGTTACCCCCCTTGTTTCAAATTAAATCTATTTTTACTCGTGGCTACCTTGATTTCAAATTGAAAAAAGGTCTGATAAAGGGAGACAACTCAAAATGTGCATTGTTACTGATTGCTTATCATAGTTTATCATAGAATTATTAGTCAGCATATCCTCATTTACCCATATTTACATGCAGGGATAGAAATAAGAGTAAACCCCCCTTGTTTCAAAATCAATATATTTTTAGTTGTGGCGACCTTGACCTTGGAGATATCGACGATATTCTTTTGCTCGACACACAGTCCAATGACGATGAACAAATGTGCCAAATGATTTTAAAACGTGAAGATGAACGACATAGTAATGGCCCGGACAAGCTTTTTCCCTTGCCTGCATTCGCCAATCTAATGACCAGTTTTTTCCTTTGGAAAACCTGCTTAATAATATGCATCTTTTGATGATTTAAAAACCTGAAAATTATCAAGTGTTGCAATGTACATGTAAAACAATTGAATAATTTGGAGTTCTGTTGTTGTCATCATATTTTGTGACACTACGAGGATTGCTTACATGTATATATTAAAAGTATAAAATACATCTTTCATTGTATCAAGCACGAATAGCCAAGTGGTCTAAGCGTAAGACTTAATCCCGGGGCCAGTGGTTAGAGCCCAGTTGAGGGTTACTTTTTTATCTTTCTTTAATTTTATTCTTACAATAAAACAATAAACAATAAACAAGGGACAAAATTGTCACAAAACCAGGTTTTCATTGTGAAAAAAAAAAATGATAAAGGGAGAAAACTCAAACTGAACTTTTGAAATGACCAAAAAAAATTAACCCCCTTTGTAAGTTTTTTTTTTTTTTAAATCTATTTTTAGTCGTGGCGACCTTGACATTGGAGATATTGACGTGATTCTTTCGTGGGACACACCGTCCCATGATGGTGAACAAATGTGCCAAATGATTTTAAAATCTCACAATGAATGACATAGTTATAGCCAGGACAAGCTCATTTATGGCCATTTTTGACCTTTGAACTCAAAGTGTGACCTTGACCTTGGAGATATCGACGTAATTATTTCGCGCGACACACCGTCCCATGATGGTGAACAAATGTGCCAAATGATTTTAAAATCTGACGATGAACGACATAGTTATGGCTCGGACAAGCTCATTTATGGCCATTTTTGACCTTTGAACTCAAAGTGTGACCTTGACCTTGGAGATATCGACGTAATTATTTCGCACGACACACCGTCCAATGATGGTGAACAAATGTGCCAAATGATTTTAAAATCTGACCATGAACCACATAGTTATGGCCCGGACAAGCTTATTCCGCCAGCCCGCCAGCCAGCCAGCCCGCCCGCATTCGCCAATCTAATAACCAGTTTTTTCCTTCGGAAAACCTGGTTAAAAATCTGAATCATCTATTATATTAATATACAAGCTGCTATCATTTTTCCTTATTTACACCTATTTAAATAAAGTTATACCCATTTTTCTAATCTAACCAAATGAATTGGAACAGTACCTCTGGATACATTCGCTATAAGGTGGTTTTGATTTCTGATACAGGTTAAAATCAAGAGTCTATCGAAATGAAACTAAAATTGCATATAGCAGTTGATGGATCTAAAACATAAGTTTTAAAAATAGTTTTTGAACATAACTCAGTAGTAGTGCAACCAATAATATAAAAGGTGTGATCTTGTGGTTTTACCACAAATTTTTGAGATTTCCCATTGTTATTATGCTACCCCAAAAAAATTTGCGGGGAGCATATAGTCGCTGCTTCGTCTGTCCGTCCTTCCGTGTGTATGTGTGTCCGTCCGTGCACAATTTTTGTCCGGGCTATTTCTCAGCAACTAATGACCGGAATTCAACGAAACTTTATGGGAAGCTTCACTACCAAGAGGAGATGAGCATATTATCAGCAGGTTCTGGTCGGATGATTTTTTACAGAGTTATGGCCCTTTGAAATTTTTCATTAACTGTACATATAGTGCAATTCTGGTCCGGGCTATTTCTCAGCAACTAATGACCGGTACTCAATGAAACTTTATGTTAAGCTTCACTACAAAGAGGAGATGTGCATATTATCAGCGGGTTCTGGTCGGATGATTTTTCACAGAGTTATGGCCCTTTGAAATTTTCCATTAACTGTACATATTGTGCAATTCTTGTCCGGGCTATTTCTCAGCAACTAATGACCGGAATTCAATGAAACTTTATGGGAAGCTTCACTACCAAGAGGAGATGTGCATATTATCAGCGGGTTCTCGGCGGGTGATTTTTCACAGAGTTATGGCCCTTTGAAATTTTCCATTAACTGTACATAGTGTGCAATTATTGTCCGGGCTATTTCTCAGCAACTAATGACCGGAATTCAATGAAACTTTATGAGAAGCTTCACTACCAAGAGGAGATGTGCATATTATCAGCGGGTTCTTGTCGGATGATTTTTCACAGAGTTATGGCCCTTTGAAATTTTCCATTAACTGTACATAGTGTGCAATTATTGTCCGGGCTATTTCTCAGCAACTAATGACCGGAATTCAATGAAACTTTATGGGAAGCTTCACTACCAAGAGGAGATGTGCATATTATCAGCGGGTTCTGGTCGGTTGATTTTTCACAGAGTTATGGCCCTTTGAAATTTTATATAAAAATATTCTTGTCCCCCCAACTTCTGTGCCCTCAAGACGTTTCCTTCTATCTGAATATATAGTGCAATATTGTAACAAAAAAAACTATGGGGAGCATCACCTGTCTCTGACGGTTTCTTGTTATATTTTAATTGGGTTACTTATACTTGCAGATGACCAAAACAATATTGAATGAAAAGCTTGTACAAAAGATATTCTAGTGATTCTGAACATCTGCCAAGTGGTTTAGGAGCAAGGTCAAATTTGCAAATAATTATGTCCAATAACTAAGACATTCTGTTATTGGGGCCAATTTATGTTTTGAGTCAATAACTTGGTTTTGATGCACTGTGGTTATTTCCCCAAGCTGGTTATTGAAGTACACTAAATGTAGTAAACCTCAAATGGTATTCACTTCATTCTTTTCTTACCTCATGAGGATTTTCTAGTGGCTTCAAGCCTGTAAGACCAAGCTGAAAAATAAATAGAAAATGAAATTAATAAACATGATCAACAACTTTTTTCTTTATTATTTTTTCACACTTAAATAGAAATTATTTAATCAGTGCTTTCCACGGGCCCTTTTTGACTGTCCCTCTCAGGGGGGCTTGAATTTTCAAATAAAAATCCTAGGCGCGCTTGAAATTTACTAAATAGTGTATTTTTCTAGTGACTGCAACTACCCTTTCTTAAGATCAAAGTGCTATCGACTTTGCTGAATATTTTGAGAGCCGGTTTACAATCCTCTGTCTATAGCATGTATTTCTATACCCAACTTAAGCCCACCTAAAGGCAGATCATCAATGTATTGGAAAATTGATATTGACAAATGATAGCACACGCTTTGCATGACATAGCACTTGCAGGCAATCAATTCCTGCAGTAAAATTATGCAGAGGGCGAGTGATGTAATTCAAATAAGTTTGTGTTTTTGTGACAGTTTGTTGTCTTTGTCATCTACCACACCCATCGGTCCCTTAGTTTACCGGTACACCTCAACAATGAAATTACGGCAAGTTACTTAGAAATCTGAAGATGGGAACTGCCTTACTGCATGTAATCCTTACTGCATGTAATCCTTACTGGGTGTAATCTTTACTGGGTGTAATCCTTAAAGATATTGAGCTTTTCATTCATAATATTAGTCGCATGCTGAGAAAACTGGGCTTAATGCATGTGCGTAAAGTGTCATCCCAGCTTAGCCTGTGCAGTCCACACAGGCTAATCAGGGACGACACTTTCTGCCTTAACTTGATTTTTGTGTAGAAGAGACCTCCTTTAAATGAAAAAGTCTGCACAGGCTAACACTTTACGCATATGAATTATGCCCAGTTTTCTCAGAACACAACTCATATGGTCAAATAATTTATTCAACTTGTAAAGCTTGTTAACAAATTATTGTTGAATTCATTTCACACAACAGAGCTCCAGATAAGGGCCGTACAGCCGTAAATACACCTTTTTCATGAAGATTTACGCATGAATGTTTATAAAGTGGACGTACAATAACGACTTTAATATCCATTTTACGCATTTACGAAAAAAATCTGGCCGTACGTCTGCGTCAGCGCGGCGTGATTTGTTGGTCTCTAACCTTATGGCGCTTTTCGTTAATTTAAATTACCGAAAAGTTGTAGACTGGGTTCATATCTTATTGTCTATTCTGTCGCGTGATTTCCTGTAACTTGTAAATCCGTCAAAAACAATATGTCTGCGCGAAATGGAATGCCAGCTTAACCGAAAGCGGTTCAAAACAACACTTTGTTGGCATATAATGACTACATACGGTGTCGTTTAACCATCCTGACATTAAATAGGTAAACCCAGAATAAGACATTATCACCCCGACATTAAACGATTTGATTGCATCGGTGGCTTAAAACGTTAGAAAACACGATGGAAAACGGATGAGACAGTGAAATAAGTTCACAAATCCTTATCTGGAGCTCTGACACAAGTATAAATGTTTTGTTGAATTCTCGAACAAGCATTTTTAAATTTGTAATCCAAAACATGCTTCAAAACTATAATGTTAACGTGACATAAACAAAATCTAGCTTAAAACAAGGCTATTGTCAAGCCAAAATTTGTCAGAAATTCCACCATTTTCAGATTTATTGCCATAGCAACCACAATTGTTGACGAAGGAACAAAATGAAATGACATGCATAATGTCCATATTGCCATCTATCCATGTTTAAAGTTTCATTAAAAAATATTAAGAACTTTTAAAGTTATCGCAGGATCCAGAAAAGTGTGACAGACAGACTCACAGACAGACAGACAGACACACAGAGCGCAAACCATAAGTCCCCTCCTGTTAAACCGGTAGGGGACAAAAAACAGAGCTTCATGTGATTCTTGTTGTTTGTTTGTCCTAATTCAAAGGGCGAAAAAACTAAAAGTCTATGCAAACATTACCAATGTCATAGGAAAAGTGGTGTATTTATTTTATTGTTGTGTAAAAATGCAAGCAACAAGACAGGCGATACACGCGTGTTCAGTTGGAAAAACCTTGTCCCTATTGGACGTTATTTCATTAAATCTCAAAGTACTGCTGAATCAATGGTACTGCATACTGATGTTAATTTTTCCTGTTTTATTACCTTTGGAAACAACCAGTGTGTAGTTGATTCATTAAAAATTGTTCGAGTTACATGGTTTACAGTAAAGATAGACTAGTGTAGATTTACAGCAAATGAAGTTGCACTCCTTGTTTCTATAAAAACACATATATAAAAAATAATAATACAAAAAAACAACAACGGGATTCCCTCCTGCATACTAACCCACCACTAAGGCCCCTATTGACCCTAACGACCCAGTGGGCTGAACAAATCCTGAGGAAAGCACAGATTCAATATGTCAATCCGTGCAAATGAAGCTAATCAATCGAGTTTATTCACTTTTTATCATCTTTATTTAAAATTAATATAACATAATGCTAATTCGATGAATCGTAGATTTGCAAAAGAAAAAAGTTTACATATGCAGGTTTAACATTATCCGAACATATCTATCCGAACTACATTATATTTGTACATCTTATCACTATATTGCGATTATGCAATGATAGTAATACCCGTTACCATTTACGACTAAAATTGTCTACAAATGATTAAAAATAACCTTTCTTCGCGCAGCACCGGACATATTGGTATTTTATAAGTTAAATTTCGCCAAGGACAATTGACATATTCCTCCTTTTTGAAGAGGCAGCTGCGGCGAAGTGCAAAATGCGGTATGAGGACACGGACCACTAAATTATAGCACTTCATTTCAAGGCAAATAAGACGAATACAAGCGTTTTGATGGCTATGTTTCTATTGAGATACTTTTCGTTTATGAGCAGAGAGCTACTCTTAGCGAATTTACCTCTATTAAAGCAACGCTTAAAAAGTTTCAGGGTCTATTCATTACACTAGCCCATGCAGGATAGTAACGAAGCAGATCTATTTGTTAGACATTTTCAGACTGCAAGCAAAAAGGATGGCGCCCCTCTTTCAGCAGATCCAAATTCATACAAACGTAAGTATTCAAACTTTTTAAATGTTGTTGTATACATTGGACCTTTATTGGACATTACTATAATGTGTCCACTCAGCACTGTAAAACCTTGTTTGATATTACCGAAATATTATGTTAATTTAAATTTGTTATCGCTTACAACGATTTTTACAAAGTAAATGTTCACACGGATAATTTGGGAATTCTTTTTGGAACAAAAACTATAACTCTAGAAACGTCTGATGTAAGGTACCCACTGAGACTATCATTATTCACGCCACTTTTGAAGTCGTGGCCTTAATCGTGAGCTATTCATATCCGATCACATGAGGACTGATCATATCATTTATTTCAACCATGGCATTTATGTTAATTCTACGTCCTACATCACCTTCTTAATAGTATTGCTCAAACAAGACCTTAAAATGGCGGGGTGGGGTATTAATGGGAATGCTGACCTTTTTCGCGAAAAATCGTCTGATGCAAATTTATGCGCATAGTAATTAATTGACTTACTGTACCGTTTCTGATTGTTTAAAAAAAAAAGCTAGGCTAGTTTTAAAAGGCTGGAACATTAAAAAGGGAAGGGAAGCAAATACTAACACGACCAACCGCGCTCAACTGTGCTCAATTCTTTACCGGAGTCATCGTATCAAATCATGTGACATTGTACTTTTCAAATCGTTGCGCATTCAACGATCGCATGTTCCGAGGGACCGTATGCAATCGTATCTGCGTAGGTATTCACAGGACTGTCATTGTAAAATCTTTAAAATAATGCAAAAGAGCGCAATGCAGTGTATCATAACGTATAGATGCGCATCGTTTCGTTGCAAAGCCTCAAATCGCAGAGGAAAACCACGATAATTAACTTGAGGCGAACCGTTAAGGATCGCACCACAGTGAGAACCTACCATAATCGGGAAACATTTGCGGATCTGAAATAGTCGAAGATTCACGGACATAAATTGCCCATCACAATATTAGTAACTGATCGTATTGGTTCGTCAAAGAGCGCTACAAGGTCACGTTTTACAACGGGGTGTATATCGATAATGTATTGAAAGAAATAGCATGATCATTCGTGTCGCATAGCAATTAAAGGAGCACATTGAATATTGTTAAGTTAATGGGAACGCATATCACCGTATAAGTATGTCCTAAATCGGGAATCTGTTCAAGTTACAAAAACAAAAACGGAACGAATTTATGTAATCTCGTCTGAACTGGAGATCAAACCATGACATGACATTCCATGAACAGTTCGAAAAATCGTATTTTCATACCTCACAGACAAGGTTCACAAAGTCTAAGTTTTGACTATTGCAACGCTGCCGTTGTCAAATCGCACGACCGCGTGGACCGTGCATTGTCAGTGCATTTCATTTAAAAGATCGCTGTATTTTACATTTATTTTGCTCCCTGGAGCAGCCGCGTGCCGACCCAGTTTCGTTAAACTATTTTTATATTTAGGATGTAAAAACTTATCTGGTCGCTTAAATATATTTATGCGGCAGTGGATAAATTAGGCTTATTTCTGTACCAAAGGGCGTTAAAAGTGTCCAGTTCAAATATAAAGACTTACGAAAAAACAGTATGAAATAACACAAAATGGCACGAACACGTTCATTGAACGTAGCTTCAGAAATCTTATACATATTAACTTCTACTTTTAACAAATGTAAATATCTTCACAAATAGTAATTGGAGCGAAATCAACGAGAACACCGGGGTATATGGGTATGTGACACATATCTATTCTATAAGAATGCTGGATAGATCTATAATTCGTCAAATTCGAGTCATTAGTGCATACTATCTCCCGAACAAAGTACCCCATTGTCGAACTGACGGTCTGACGATGGAAAAGACGGACATCGAATGTGACAGATAAAAATACCAGGGAGATTATGTTTTCTTCACCGCAAACGTTATTACATAACATGTAAATCTGTATGGATTGTCAAAGACGATCGCGGCAATCTTATGTTTCCTATCTTATGGGGAAGGGTCACCGCAGGCACAGTTTAACCACAAGACGAACAAGGCGGTCGCCTAAGGCGGCAAATGTATGGGGCGGCAGTGCGGCACTATGAGCTCCGTAAAAATATAAATATAAAAAATATACGTACTTAAGTATTTCATTGCATTGAATAATCTCAAAAAGCTTTTCGTTAACCGCAAAAATGACACGGGTTAAGAGAAAACGCTTCAAGGGATCTTTTCACGCTTTTATAAATTGACAAAATTGAAAAAAGTTGTTGCAGATCCGCAAATTTTTGTGAGGAAACAGTAATACTGAACATTTACCATGGTCTAATATAGCCATTATATGCATCTTTTGACGATTTAAAAACCTGAAAATTATAAAGCGTTGCAACGGGAAACGATTGAATAATTTGGAGAGTTCTGTTGTTGTCGTTTAATTTTGTGAAACTACGAAGATTGCTTATATAAAGTATAAAATACGTCTCTATTACTTACTTGGCAGGATGGCCGAGCGGTCTACTTGGTTTTTACTCCAGGACTCCGGGGGTCACTGGTTCGAGCCCTGCTGCGGGCTACTTTTTTTAAAATTTTATTCTTGATTTTTTACTGGAGCTTTTTAGATCCAATGTTTACATTTATCAATATAAAGCATTTAATGACAAACTTCAAAACATGCCAAAATCTGTGAAAAGGCCCCTTAAACGCAGCTGAAATAGCAGTCAGTTTAGAGATACCAGCACTGTTTGAACCGGAACTAACTCGTATCAGAAGAAAGAAGGAACTATTTGCATAAGAAGAAAATAACAATGAACCTATTCAGGATCCAAAAGACAAATTCAAAGTTAACTTTTACTTCGCTGTTCTTGTCACAGCAATACAATCGGTTCTAAAAAGATTCAATGTTATGCAGCCGATAAGTTCGGTATTTTTTTTCCTCTATGATGTTCACCGTTTGCAGAATAAATAAGCAATGACATTATATAGAACACTGTTTCAATCTGGAGACAGCTTTGCAGCTTGGAAACTCCAAATATATTTATGCAGTTGATCTGAGCAGTGAACTGAAAGCCATTTCAAGACGAGTTTCACTGTGTACATCGGTACAGTATTATACTTAACTGTATATTGAATCATTATCTAACAGAAAGTGTCCCAAACACCGTTATAGTTCTGCGAAACATCTGAACACTTCCAATTTCTGTGACTAGTGGTGAACGATGTTCCGCGAAGCGCAAATTAACAAAATATATCGGCGGACAAAAAAGCTACAAGAAAGACTCATTGGACAAGCTACTCTGTCATTTAAACATGATATTGCTAGAAAGCGCGAAAAATATATATTACTTTATATACCTTTTATATTTCTTCCCAATACACGAAGAGCTGAACTACGGAATCCGGATAGGGCCAAGTTGAGTGTCGCGTGTCGCGTGTCGACCTTCAAGCGACATTCTCTCGACGCTCTCTCGACGCGCAACAATCATGCGACAATCAATATTTGAGTGTCGCATATCGCGCTGGGTTTTAGAAAAAAAATATCGCAGAAAATCTTGACTGTCGACTCATTTGTCGCGCGTCGTATTGAGCGTCGAGAGAATGTCGCTTGAATGTCGCTTGAATGTCGTGTGTCGACCTTCGAGCGCGACACTCGAAATTCTCTCGACGCACGATACGACGCGCGACATTCAATATGATATATCGCGAAAATGTAGCCTGTCGACCTAAAAATCACTAGGTCGACACACGACATTCTCTCGACGCACGACATTCTCTCGACCCTCAATACGACACTCGCGCGATATATCGAGCCATTATCGCGCAAGTGTCGTATGTCGACCGGTGTGGGAGTA